>NC_138538.1:69876412-69881412 GCF_964234715.1 Podarcis melisellensis | reverse complement strand
ATTGGAGTGCCAAAGGATAATGTGGGACAACAAATACAGCCAAAGAGAAGTCATTTAAGAGATGGCATTCACATCAATACTCCTTGCTCGAGTCTGCAAACAATGCCACTGTAGGACTGTGAATATCAACCCGCGTAATCCAGGTTGCAATATAAAAACCACCATTGAACAAGTTTTCATCTTGCACAAATATCACCCAGACGTTGAAGTGCAGATGATTTTCAAGCAATTTCCTTCTCTGCCATCACAAAATGAAATGTAACCAAACTCATCCATCGCATCTTGTTTGGAATAATAGACAGGGAGAGGGGGAGAGACTCCTGTTTGGGGGAATTTAGCACAGCTGCTAGAAACAGAGGTGTCCAAACCAATACAGCCTATCCGTAGAGTCAAATATAATTTAGGGAAGTTTCTATTTGCATCTTCTCAAATAATCCCCAGCATGTGCATGTACGCCTGCGTTGTTCAGAATACGCAAAAGAAACTGCACTCCCAAAGCAATTCAGTGAGATGGGCTGCAAGGTGGCTGAATAACGCAGAGAAACCTGTAGTGCAGAGAGGAAGAACTTATTACCCTCCAAGTATTACTAAGACTACAACTCCCATCATTCCTGGCCAACAAAGGTGGGGCTCATGCTATCTCATGGCATCTTACGAAGAACTCAAAGCAGTGCACAATTGCAATGTAAGTGGAATCCTGCTGAATCAGACCATATATACAATTGTTCCAACATTCTGCTTTCTCCAGTGGTGACCCAGAATTTAACTAAGTACCGGTAGTTGTAAACTGCTCTGAAGTTTTACTTATAAACCACTGAGGGGCTTTATTTACAATTAAGTAGCATGTAAATTTTGTTAAATAAACTAACAGTGTAGCAGTCCTCTTCTATTGTTTGCGAGGTGCTGGAGACTTTCCAAGATATACAATGGTACCTCGGGTTACATACGCTTCAGGTTACAGACTCCGCTAACCCAGAAATAGTGCTTCAGGTTAAGAACTTTGCTTCAGGATGAGAACAGAAATTGTGCTCCAGCGGCGCGGCAGCAGCAGGAGGCCCCATTAGCTAAAGTGGTGCTTCTGGTTAAGAACAGTTTCAGGTTAAGTACGGACCTCCGGAACGAATTAAGTACTTAACCTGAGGTACCACTGTACTGTCTTTAAATATGAGGCTCCATTTAGCTTACCTGCCCACCAGTAGACATTCAACGCAATCCTATGCATCTCTACTCAGAAGCAACCCCATCTGAGGTCAATGGGGTTTACTTATCATCCAATATGGCAGCCTCAGTCAATTAACAAATAAATTTCACTACCAGTAGTGAATATCTGCTCCCACTTCGTGCAAACTTCATAATGCAGTGAGAAAAGAGTGTGGAAGTTTCACCTGTACGCCTGCTGTTGCTGCCTTTGTGTCAGAAAGGAGGACACTTGCACTTGCCAGTAGAGGAGAGGAGAATAGAATACAATAAATATTGACACCAACAAGAGCTATTCAGACAAAGGACTGTGTTGCTTCTTACTTTATACCCTTTGGGTGGGGCTAACCTTTTTACCAAAATTAAAATGGTCAAATCTTGCTCGCGACTTAAGAGTCACAGAATAGTGCTATCTCCTCTTTTGAATCAGAGCTTCTTTTGCTCTGGTGTAAAGTAAATCAAACTAGTCTCCATGCTAGATGATAGATATATCAGACAAACTTCCTCCACGATACGTAGTCAGCAATTTGTTTTTCACTACAGTAGTTTCTCGCAATCTTAACTCAGATGGAACACAGCAAAGATTGCCTGGTAAGAAACGCAAAGTGATTTTTTAAAAAATGGAGGGGGGGGGGATAGACGTGAGACTGATATATATATGGCTGTAAATGCATACTGCAATATATTTATTCCAGGACTCCCCCAATGGTATTCTGATACGTACAATATAAGTTTTGCCTGCCTGCAGTCACAACCTTTCCTAGACCTGCCATCCCACAAAGGTGCCTGACAATAATATTTATATTTATATTATTTATATTTATATTTATATTTATATTTATATTTATATTTATATTTATATTTATATGCCACCCATCTGACTAGGTAAGTATATTTGTGTTAGGGGAAACTGATTTGCAAAAATTGGACAAAATTGCATACAACCAGGGAATATTATTAGAAATTAGCTGATGAATCTTCATGAGGACATTGATGCAAAAATGTGGAGCACTGAAATTATGATGGCCGGGGGGGGGGTGAGAAATTCAAAGAAACTGAAATTACCCCATTGCCCATCCCTGATGGCCATGACTACAAGCAGGCATGTGCCGGCATGGCTCCACACATCCAGGAATCTCAGGAAAACAGGGTTCCCAGTTACATGGAGCCTTGCCAGTATTCATCTCACTTAATTGAATGACTAGAGAAGAGTCTGCAGTCTGGAGAACCACACAAGGGGATAGGGCGTCTATATCTACTAAGTGTGACCCCGTGGTCACACTTGTGGCTAAAGCTAATGCCCCGCTTGCATGCCAAATGTCCTACATTTTAGGAGTAGGCGGGAAATATTGTGTTGGTTCTACTCATTCCAGCCATATATTTTACGGGCAGGTGCATGCCTTGAAGCACTTTCAAATGCTGCAAACATACTGGTGCCTATAGGATAGGGTGGCATATACAGTCATACCTCATGTTACGTCCGCTTCATGTTACGTTCTTTCAGGTTATGTCCCACGTCAACCCGGAAGTACTGGAAAGGGTTACTTCCGGGTTTCGCCACTTGCGCATGTGCAGGAGCACAAAAGAACATCACACACATGCGCAGAAGCGGCTAATCGCAAACCGTGTGTGCGCAGATGCACCGCTGCGGGTTGCGCCCTTTTCATGTTGCGAACGGGCCCCATTCACAACCAGAGGTACCACTGTAAACAGTTAGGCAGATCAATGTGGTACAACCAAATAGTGTTCATAACAGGGGCAGAGGAAGGGGGACCGATGGGGGCAGTCCGTCCCGGGTGTCACCACTGAGGGGGGGTGACAAAATGCTGGGCGGAACTCACCACGGGGCCTGAAGCATGCCCGAGCCACACGTCTCTCCTGCGAGTGACACGGTGGCTTGGGCGCCCCAAACGGTCCGCCTGCCACCTCCTCCTCAGCTGTAGGGCGGCTGAGTGGGAGGAGGCAGGCAAACTCCTTGGAGGCCCGGCAGAGCGTCCTGCCCCAGCTTGCCCCGCCCCATGGGTGGCTGGCCCCACCCCTGGGTGCAGAGCATGCATGCCATCCCAGGCGCCCAATTGGCTTGCTCTGCTGCTGGTTCAGGACTGTCTACACCAGGGGAAGGACAGGAGCCACATGCCAGTGGTAGGCAGGGCCAGCGGTAAAAGTGGGTGGAGCAACAGATATAAAATTGACCTCTATCCTCTATTCTCCATTCAGGTAAGCCGGAATCAATAAGAAAGATCAAGGTCACACTCCAGACAGATAAAAACACTCAGGCAGGACAAGGGCGGATTTAGGTTTTCTGAGGCCCTAAGCTACTGAAGGTAATGGGGCCCTTTATACGTCCAGCTGTCCTTTGTCAACAACAAATTGTCACTGTTTTTTGTGTTGAATATATGCAACATGGTGATTTATGGACCTAATAGGTATCTAAAGCCATTTGCACATAACAAAATATGTATTTTATCAAAGTAATTGTGGAACTGAAATACAATTAAGAATAAGTATATTAATAGTGAAATACAATTAAGAAGTATATTAATAGTGAACACAAAACACTGTTGCTGTATGTAGTTTTTATTTAATTTGTTTTTTATCTTATATTTTGGAAATGTATATCCAGGGTTTTTTCCCCATTAATTTTTTTTGGGGGGGGGCCAAGAGAGTGGGGCGCTAAGCTATAGCTTGTTTAGTTTATACGTAAATCTGGCACTGAGGCAGGATGTGAAGTGAGTCTGGGGAGGATTGTGGCCTAAGGAAACTCCCAAGGCCCAGACAGAGATGCATTTGACCCCCGGGCTCAAGCTTTATGCCTCACACAAAACAGATCCAGGCTTGCATGAAAATATATCATGCATGAAAACATATTGTGCCCAAAATGCAATGACCTGATGGCAAAGTGCTGAACGGCCAGGTAACAAGTCAGAGAATCCAAATTATTTGTCCTGAAAAAAGACCATTCAAGTCAATGAGACTAGTCCATTGTCAGTGCCCTAGTAGTTTTCCTATCTCAGATCCTTTTTTCCAGGGACAGTCCCGGATTTACAGAAACTGTCCCAGTTTCTGGTTTGATCCCAGAATGTCCTGCTTTTCTTCAGAGAAATGTTGGAGAGTTATGGAGTTATCCAACCCACGAGACAATCAGATAAGTAACTATACAAACTTTAGGCAGCCCTGTATATGGAAGGTTTTTTTAAAAAAATGTTTAATGTTTTATTATGTTTTTCTATATGTTGGAAGCCACCCAAAGTGGCTGGGGCAACCCAGTCAGATGGGTGGGGTATAAATAGTAAGATGATGATGATGATGGAACAGAATGTCCCTATTTTCGTTGAAGAAATGTTGCAGCGTATGTTAGTATCTCACACTAGAAGTGTGATAGCAGCATGAACAAGAAAACTCCCTTCTTCAGGGAGATGAATGAAAAATGTGGCGTGTGTGTCCCCCCCCCCACTCCAAAAAAGAGAGGAAAATGTTGTCTAACATCCCACAGCCAGATGGATAGTGACCGCAATACCTCAAGGACCACCTCTTTCCATATGAACCTACCTGGACCCTAAGATCATCCTCTGAGGCTGTTCTTGGTGTGCCTCCTCGAGCGGTCCAGAGTATGGTAACACGAGAACAGGGCCTCCTTTGCAGTGGCTCCCCGTCTGTGCAATGCTCTCCCCAGGGAAGTTTGCCTGGCGCCTTCATTATCCACCTTTAGGCGCCAGGGAAAAATCGTTCCTTTTTAACCAGGCCTTTGGCTGATTTGATTAACCCTTTGAAAATGTGGTGTTTGGGGGGATGTTATTGGGTTG
>NC_138538.1:68581412-68601412 GCF_964234715.1 Podarcis melisellensis | reverse complement strand
TCACTTTCTTTTTTGACAGAGGAGTAGGCCAGTTCGTAACTGCCTCCACCTTGGTCTCTAAAGGCTTTATTATTCCTCCACCCACCATATGTCCAAGGTACAGTCATACATCGGGTTAAATGTGCTTCAGGTTGAGCGTTTTCAAGTTACGCTCCACGGCGACCTGGAAGTAACGGAGTGTGTAACTTCCGGGTTTCACCGCTTGCGCATGTGCAGACGCTCAAAATGACATCACACGCATGCGCAGAAGCGGCAAAACGTGACCCGTGCACGTGCAGACGCATCTTACGTTCTACTCAGGATGCGAACGGAGCTCCGGAATGGATCCCATTCGCATCCAGAGGTACCACTGTACTTGATTTCTGTGTCCCCAATCTGACATTTACTAGCCTTAATCGTCAAGTCCACCTCTTTAATTCTTTGTAGCACTAACTATAGGTCTCTTTGTGTTCGGACCAGGTTTGACTAAAAATTGCAATATCATCCAGGTAAGCTACTGTAAACTCCCTTAATCCATGCAGGATCTTATCCACTAGCCTTTGAAAGGTTGCTGGTGCATTTTTTAGCCCAAAGGCCATCACTTTAAACTCATATAATCCTAGGGGACTTCTAAAGGCAGTCTTTTCCTGGTCCCCAGGATACATTTTTACTTGATAACAGCCTTTTGTCAAGTCTAGACAGGTAATGAAATGGCACCTGCCTATGGTTTCAATTAGGTCATCTAAGTGGGGCATTGGATAGGCATCTGCCTTAGTGACATGATTTAACTTTCGATAGTCAACACAAAATCTTATAGAGGCATCAGGTTTGTCTACCAGCACTACTGGTGCTGCCCAGGGACCCTCTGAGGGGGTTATGATCCCTGCCTTCAGCATCTCCTGCACCTCGTTGCAGACTTTATCCATGTATGTCCCAGTTATCTGATAAGGGGTCATTGCAATGGGTTTACCATCCCCAGTGTCCATGCGATGGACCATTCCCTTTGCTATTCCTGGAACATTACTAAAGACGGCTTTGTATTTTTGTAGGATACTTCCTACCTCCTCCCACTGTGATTGGGTTAATGAAGGGGCTAGATTCACTTCTTTCTGATTACAACATTGCTCCCCTCTTCCTTCCTATTGGTATACATTTTAACCCTTTCTCTCCCCTATACAAACATTTTCAAATGAACGGGCAAATGCCACATCAAGTTTTTAATGTTTGATGTTTTTATTATGCTTTTATGTTTTTTGGAAGCCACCCAAAGTGGCTAGGGCAACCCAGTCAGATGAGTGGGGTACAAATAATAAATATTATCATTATCATTATATTTTTAAAGTCCATACATATTGGACCTATGTTTCTGTGGTGGGAGGGCTTTTCCCCCAATTGGAAGCAACTATTTGTCTCACTACAGTCATAAGAAAGAAGACCAATTTTTGATGCTTGACATTTGGATTGATATCGTTTTCCATTGACAGTAGGAGAAAAGGACTTGCATGGAATCAGGTACAAGACATTGTCCCATTATGGCAGATGACAGTCAGTGGGGGGGGGGGGGGAATCAGGTCCAGATATATTTAAGCAATCGATACACCACACATGGAGGATTGTGCCTTTAAGCTTACATCCTCTCCAGCATAAAGGCTAGAGAGTATAGTTAACTCTTGAGGAAGTTGTGGAGACTGAGAATCGCCACTTTCCCACAGCTCCCTAAGTCTCCTCCTCTGGTTCCTTTCCAAGCAATCTGAGGCTCCATCATTTTGCCTGTCTTTGCTCTGCCCTTTTCACACCTCTTCTGGTTCTGGGAGACTGGAGGAGAGAGGAGCTGGCTGCAGCAGTCGGAGGGACATCTTGGCTATCTCTGCAGCCTGCCTAACCCCTGCCTCTTAGCTCCTCTCCAGCCTCTACTTCTGCCTCTTCCTGCTCACTAAAGTCCTATCACCACTTCAGCTTCCAACACCTCCTCCTCCCAGTCTGCTCCCTCTTCTCCCTCTGACCACTCATTGTCATCCCACCCTGGTTCTGAACAGGGGCGAAGGAAGGAGCTGTGACACCTGGGGCGGGCATCACTACATAGGGTGCATGTGTGGCGTTGCTACATACGACGCATGCGCCATATGTAGTGACGCCGCACATGCGCTGTATAGCGGTTTGCTGCAGGTGCCGCTCCAGCACCATACAGACGGTGCCAGGATCCCTCCAGAGCTGCTACAGCCGCAAACAGAGGATCCTCCAAAGGCGGCTAAGGCGGCGCGATGGCTGCCTGTGCCCCTGTGAGCCCCTGCGGGGTGACTTCTTGTCACCCCTGCAGACATGGAACCCGGGGCGTACAGCTCCCCACGCCCCCTGTTGTGACACCCCTGGCTCTGAGTCTTCTTCACTTGGGGGTTCCCCAGCTGGTACCTCCCAGCACTACTCTGTCAGACCGTGACAGTTAAGTAGCAAACGTCCTGCTGTCATGGATGAGCCAATGATAAGGCAGGGGGTTGGGCTTCCTCAGCAGCACAAGTAGCATCTTGATAGCAGCAGTCCAGTAAAACATCTCTCCCCAGTTCATTGGTAACTTAAAAAAATATATTATGAGGTGCTTTGAGCACAATTTCCTTTTGGGTGGAAAAGCAGGATACAAATTAAATGACCGGCCCCTGAACATGTGAACCGACTGCTGGAACAGCAGTGTGTTTGATGTGACATGAACATACAGCTGGGATAGCTCAGTCAGTAGAGCATGAGACTCTTAATCTCAGGGTTATGAGTTCAATTCCCATGTTGGGCAAAGGATTCCTGCATCACAGGGACTAGATGACGCTCATAGTCCCTTCCAGCTCTACAGTTCTATTATTTCTGTTGATCTGTGGTGGTCATTCAAAGCAGCAAGACACCACATGAAACTGGCAGCATGAAGGAATAAGCAAGGCAGCCCCAGTACATGACAGAATCCTGGGAAGTGGCCAAAGTAAACAGATTGAAGGCTAGACTGAAAGTTCTTTGTGGAGAACTTTGGGTCCAAATTGTGTGTATGTGTGTGTCTAAAAAACACACATCAAAGTTGTTGCCTCAGCACACCTCCATCCCAACTGCTGCTTGTTTCACATTAGGAAGCGTTCTTCTGCCACCAGTGGTGCTCCCCCTGGTGGATGACAGACACAGTTTGTGTTTCGCATGGAAAGCTGCTGTGTACCAAGTCAGACCATGGGTCCATCTACTGTAGCTTACTATAGTCTACACTGGTTTCTAATGTTGCATTATTTTGGGAGGTCATAAAGCTACCAAAAGGGATGCGGGTGGCACTGTGGGTTAAACCACAGAGCCTAGGACCTGCCGATCAGAAGGTTGGCGGTTCGAATCCCCGCGACATGGTGAGCTCCTGTTGCTCAGTCCCTGCTCTTGCCAACCTAGCAGTTTGAAAGCACGTCAAAGTGCAAGTAGATAAATAGGTACCACTCCAGCGGGAAGGTAAACGGCATTTCTGTGCGCTGCTCTGGTTTGCCAGAAGCAGCTTAGTCATGCTGGCCGCATGACCCAGAAACTGTACGCCGGCTCCCTCGGCCAGTAAAGCGAGATGAGCGCCGCAACCCCAGTTGGCCACAACTGGACCTAATGGTCCCTTTACCTTTACCTAAAGCTACCAATACTTCTGTGAAATGTCAGAATGGGGGTATAAAATCAACACACCAAATAAGGATGCGTGCAGACAAGGATGCGTACAGATACATCGTTGACGTATCAGAATATTCAATCTAGTTCACACTGAAAGGCGAACCTGCCTAATTTGCACTTTCCATAACAATACAAGGACCGAAACACTGTTGGATGAAATGGACAAGAAGGAAGAGGTTAATTTCCTTCATGGGTGCAAATCATCCCATGTATGAGATAAGCCAACAGGCCAAAGGTCAGCCAAGACAGCTGCTATGGCGATGGCCCAGTGCCATCTATCTAAGTGACTGAGACATGTCAGCTCATTAGTCAGTCAATGAGTCTGTCTGTGTGCCAGGGTCAGTCTTGAGAAGTGAGTTGGAGTCTGTGTAACATCTAGAATTGCTGGAACAACAGAGATACTTTCTGTTTGTATCTATCTGTATCTGTATCTGTATCTGCAAAGTCTACCAGCTGTATGTATATATCAGCATCCGGAACTGTATTACCGAAGCCTAATATTCTACAGCAGTAAACTATTTTGGATCTTAAGCTGCCTCTGTGTGGTGACTGGAACTAGAGACAATTCCACTGTGTGGGTATCTCACCTCAGATCCCCAATGAACACATCCACCCTTTGATGTCTGCAATTCTCCGAATTCTGCATTGCTGTTTTTTCAGCTAAGTCAGAATGCGGAATTTCAAAGGATAGTTGTGCTTTAGTTTGCATATTGTTTTGCAGAGTGTGAATTAGGTAACCCACCTTTCCGTGGGGATGGAATTGGCTATCTGACGTTTAGAAGATATCTGAAGGCAGCCCTGTTTAGGGAAGTTTTTAATGACTGATATTTTAATGTATTCTTAATCTTTTGTTGGAAGCCACCCAGCCAGATGGGCGGGGTATAAATAAATAAATAAATAAATCTCCCTCATCCCTAACTGAATTGCAGGTGTGGGCTCCACAAGTTATCTTCACATATCTTTTAGGCTGCAGTCCGCACATTCGCCATGACTGAAGGGACTTTACAGAGCACAACATTATCTGCAGTCCTGCTAGGACAGAAGGGGAGTTTGTAAGAACACTGCTGGGCCAGATCAGGCACCCAACGACAGTACGACGAGTTATACTAGACAGGAGTGCACTTTGGCTGTGAGACCAAATTGTCTCAGGACAGCCGCGTCTCAATATGCAGCTTTCCTACCCCTACTGTTCACTCCGTTGCTCTGCCTTGAGAAAGGGCAATGTGTGTTGTGTACATCCTGGGTGGGAAACCTGCAAACCTCTAGGTGGTCTTGAACATTCATTCCTTACCTGTGGCTGTGATGGCTGAGACTGAGAGGAACTGAAGCCCAATGACATTGACTGAGCCACAGATGTGCAACCCCTGCTTGAGTATGTTCACAAACAGGCCTTTAAAAAACAGTATTTTATTTAGAACTATTGGAAGGCATGGCTATATGATAGGTTATTACATACCCCTCAACTGTCCTGATTTGAGCTGGAATTACAGAAGCTATCCCGGCTTCTGATTGGCTCCTGGGATGTTGGCCCATTTTGGCTCCCGCAAGAGTATGGCCCCCAAAAATGCCCCTTTTGGGGGGCACACTCTCTCACAAGTCACCTGGTTCGCTCAAAAGTGCGGCCCCCAAACCATGCACCCCAACTTTCTTCTGAGGAATGTTGGGGGCGTATGTTGTGAACATCAGGCCTCTTTCAGAACTGTGGCCCTGATATGGATGCATCTCTCACCCAGGTGGCTGCTATATCTTATATAAAAAAAGAAGGGTGAGGGGTTCATAAGACAGAAAGAGACAATCACACCTACAGTGGCAACGCAACAGAATCTTGGGGGACTTTTCAACAAGACTCCAACAGCTGTACCAGGGCTGGGGGACCTCAGGTCTGGTGGCAACAGTAGTCCTCCTGGCCTCTCAGCCCAACCCATGGGATTCCCCTCACGCCACACTCATTTCCGCCGACCACACCTTCACAGTTCCAGCTCTGCACCTACCTTGAGTTCTTTTACTTGGCTGGAATGTGTTCATGAAGTATAATAAGTCCTTTTGCATGCCTAACAAGAGAGAGGAAGAGAAGGGTGTGCGGTGTGAGAAACTTTGAACTTTTGCATGGCTGGAATGTAGATAAGAGGCTTATCAGCTACTCTGCCTACTTTTGCCCCTGGTCATGCCCACCATGAGCAGCAGTGGCCCCTGGAAGGATACCCCTGAGGGAATGTGGCCTTCAGGCCAAAAAAGGTCCCCTACTTCCAAAGAAGCTACAGGAATGGATGGGAAAGAAGACCCTCCAAGCTTAGCTGTTGCTGATGTTGCTGCTGCAACGTAGCAGGACGTGAAGGATCTTGACAAGCTGGAACATGTGCAGAGGAGGGCGACCAAGATTATCAAGGGTCTGGAAACCAAGCCTTATGAGGAACAGTTGAGGGAGTTAGGTATTTTTAGCCTGGAGAAGAGGAGACTGAGAGGAGCTATGACAGCCATCTTCAAATATCTAAAAGGCTGTCACATGGAGGATGGAGCAAGCTTGTTTTAATAATAATAATAATAATAATAATAATAATAATAATAATAATAATAATAATAATTTATTTATACCCCGGCCATCTGGCTGGGCTTCCCCAGCCATTCTGGGTGGCTTCCAGCCGAATATTAAAATACAGTAATACATCAAACATTAAAAGCTTCCCTAAACAGCGCTGCCTTCAGATGTCTTCTAAAAGCTTGGTAGTTGTTGTTCTCTTTGACATCTGATGGGATGGCGTTCCACAGGGCGGACGCCACTACCGCAAAAGCCTTCTGCCTGGTTCTCTGTAACTTGGCTTCTCGCAGTGAAGGAACTGCCAGAAGGCCCTCGGCGCTGGACCTCAGTGTCCAGGTAGAACTATGGGGGTGGAGACGCTCCTTCAGATATACTGGACCGAGGCCATTTAGTGCTTTAAAGGTCAGCACCAACACTTTGAATTGTGCTTGGAAACATACTGGGAGCTAGTGTAAGTCTTTCAATACCGGTGTTATGTGGTCTCGGCGGCCACTCCCAGTCACCAGTCTAGCTGCCGCATTCTGGATTAGTTGTAGTTTCCGGGTCACCTTCAAAGGTAGCCCCACGTAGAGCGCATTGCAGTAGTCGAAGCGGGAGATAACCAGAGCATGCACGGAGCATGTTTACTCCTGCTCTGGAGGCTAGGACCCAAACCAATGGATTCAAGTTACAAGAATGTTGATTCTGACTAAACATCAGAAAGAACATTCTGAGGGTAAGAGCAGTTCTACAGTGGAGGCTGTGGACTCTCCTTTGTCAGAGGTTTTTAAGCAGAGCTTGGGTGGCTTTAGTTGAGATTCCTGCATTGCAAGGCACTGGAAAAGTTGACACTCAGGGTCCCTTCCAACTTTTCAGTTTTATGAGGCAGTTTACATATACCAATGAAGCCATGCACGTAAGCCGGGCTGTCTTTCAGATAGTTTTATATGATTGCTGATGTCTCTGTCCTGCAGTGAAAGAACACAGATAAGAGCTTGGGCCATGTGTGTCAGGTCAAAATGACATTGCCAACCTTATGTCTAAATTCAAATGTTTCGAAACCTTCCAGCTCATCATGGCCATCCACGATTCTCCTTCTGGATTAACATTTCTCTATATATATTCTTAAATAGTCATGTATCCTAAGTTTGCCATTTTTTTTAAAAAAAGAAATTAAATCTCCGTCATATATACTCTTAGCAAATTCAGGAAGCTGAGCCATGACAGCGATATAGCTAAAATTGAGAAATAAGAGAAGGTATCAACGTGTGAGAGGAAGGGCTGGTCCCAAAGTTTGCAGAAGTACAGATAAAAACATATTTAGGAAAGACAGAAAAGGCCTAAGGGGAAAGGAGGAGGAAACATCCCAAAATAGTCCAGTAAGAATTCTCCAAATTTTGCACTGCACTTCACCAACCCAGTAATGAGTACAAAAATTCATATACTGGGGGAATGTGAGCATAAAAATCTATATATTAGTGAGATTTTACACACACAAATCATGAAGGGGATATGCTTGCAATAAATGGGTACAAAAATGTTTACTATGATAAATTTGCACAAAAATGCTGATTTTTCATGAAGACAGAAAATGTTGCAGAAATATGGAGGACTGAATTTAAGTTTGGAAAAACGAGAAACCGACAGCACCAAAATTGAAAGATCTGCCCTGCCTTACTGGTAGAATGAATGGGAGAACAACCTTTAGTATGCCAAAAGCAACCATAGCTTGCTGGCTGGCTCAGATCATGAGCAGCAGCACTTCACAATTCCATTGAAGTTGCCCCTGTTTCCTGCCCTCCTCCACCCTGTGCTTGCATCGCAGCAGTGAATAGTTTGAGGGGGCGCATCAATATTTTTCGTTCTCTTTATAAAGCAAAAAAAGCCAATATGGTTGCCAACAGAATGTTTGAGCAACTTGAGTAACCAAGTTGATAACTCAATAACTCCTCCCCCAGCACCAGATGCCTGTTAATCATTCTTTGTGTATAAAAGCTGGTGTTGTTCCCTGACATTTTCATTCACCTTGAACATGAGGGGGGTCGTTTTTGTGCTGCTCATCACTCTTGTGGGTAAGCTCCCTACTCCCTCTGCCACTATGTAGCGATGATGATCTCTAGGGGGACAAGGTGGAATTGGAAGTCTCACCTCACCCTATCCCAAGTGAAATCTCTATCTATCATCTATCTATCATAGATTATCTATCTATCATATTAAATTACAATTCTTTCCACTTACAAATGTATTTCTTCCCCACACAGGGAGCCAGAAAAATGGTATCGGTAAGTCAAGTTCTCATTATTAACATGCTATCTTTTTGGTAGTTACTGGCTAAAGTGTAGAAAGGTTCTCTGTGGATTTGTGTTACAGTAATTTACATTTTGCCATCCCCCCCCCTCAAAGGGCACAACACACCACAAGGGACCATGTAAGGTTTTCATTTTTGTGGTGTGGAGGGGGAGCGAGAAGGATAAATTTATGGGAGGGTCAAGATTCACAGCACGAGTTATAGGCCTGCTCTTAGATACTGTATGTCCAACTGTATAGCCTATGAGTTACTAGTGTGTAAGCCTATTGAACTCAGTAGGACACACTTCCAGGTAAACATATATAGGACTGAATTGTGCAAGGATTGTTTTTGCATTCAGCTGTGTTTAGGAATCACAGAAATTGTTATTTACATGTAAATCTGCTTTTGAGAGACAATTAACCTGTTGGTTTCAAGCTGAATTCAACATCCTAACATATACTAGACAAATAATAACTCATTCACATATTTTGCATAGTTTATTTTGTATTATTTATAGTACTTTGGGAATGTGCTCAATTCCCAAGCACCACAGATATTACTGTTACTGTTGTGTTCTTATTTGTGTAGGTACTCAGAATTATCTCTCCCCCTCCTTTTTAACAGAACCTGGTTTTAGCAATCTCAAATCCTACCTTTACAACTATACCGGACTCATTCAGATTGGATTGGAAGATGGGGATTTAGAAAAATCTGTCTTAAAACTGTCTTGCCAAGTAAAGATCAGCAGAGTATCCCAGGAAGACCACATTCTTAAGGTAGATTATGATAACAATTTTTAATTTTAGTGACTAAACTTACCTGTCAAGCTCTTTCTTTCTTCACCTGGAATCGTGTGACTTTGGTTGGCTGGCATCCATCTGTCTCAGGGAGTGTGCTTTCAGGGGTGAAGTTACACCATACCATTGGAGAGTTACAGAGCCTGCTGTGGCTGTAGAAACTGATACAGGAGAGACTTTTTTTTAGATAGCTGGTTTGATAGGGGACCTTTTTAAGTGGAGAAGGGGTGGGCAGCTTAAGCATGGAAGCAAGTGTCTAGAATCTCATGAGAGGCAGGCGGAAACAGGTTGAAGGGCCCCCACCCAAAGCTCTTTTCTTTAGAACAAAAATGCCATTGATGCTTTTGTTAGGCGTATTGGTATGTAAGGTGATATCAACACTTAAGACTTAAGGCTATTGATTTCAGTGGTTCCACCCTGATGATGACTAACATTAGATATCACCCAATACTTTTGGGTTAACCTTTTCAGCCAAAATATACAGATGTTATCAATACATTTTCATCCGGGACTGAACTGAAGGAGAATGGCTTATTACAACTCACACAGAAACAAAACATGGCTAGACTAGTGAGGTCCGTTTATTCAGAATAGCTCAGAAAGACATAAGCATCAGTGTAGCTACGTGGGATCTTCTAGGAGATTTCTACTAAGCTAGTGAAAAAGATGTGGACCAGCCTACCAATGTCGGCAACTCCTAAAGAATTAGATGGGCAAACTTGAACACAAATACAGAAGTTTGGTAGCTTAACACAATTTTTTATACTGGGGTGGACAAGTGAGTTGTACGTCTGGGAAACTGATAAAAGGGTGTGTGTGTGGACATGACAGTAACCTCATCAAATGCTTTAGAAATGTAGGAGCTGTTTGTCATTCTGATAGGCCTTGTAAAATTGAACAGAGCCTGTGAGGGTAAGCCTCTATTAAGAGAGGGGGTGGAAAGAGCAACCCCAAACAGATAAGGGGGAAGGTGTGTGAAAGGCAGCAGAAGAGAATAAGTTGCAAGGTTAACCAAAATGGAGGACTCTTGTACCAGAGCACAACGAAGTGTTTGCCAGCATACAACAATTTCAAGTTGATGAACCCTACTCAGGGTACTATTCTGGTCCCAGCTAGAAGGAAGAAATAAGGTTACTCAGGCATGTTTTCCATAGTTACTTGGGAGTAAGGGCCCACTCAGGAGATACATGTTCTCAGTTTTGGTGCCACATTCAAATTTAGGTAAATCTTTCTCTCCTCCTTATATGACTCTTCTGTTGCTTGCATGTAAATATTTTAATTTGGCTCAAATCTTCACTCTTCTGGTGCTTTTGCTCTTAGGTCCTTTCTCCACAAGTGGAAGAATACAATGGAATGTGGCCCAGAGATCCGACCTTCAAAACACCCACTCTCACTCAGAAGCTGGATCTCTGTTTTCCTGAACCATTTAAGTTTGAGTACAGAAGAGGTTGCATTGGAAATATTTATGCCCTTAAAAATGCCTCATTCGAGTGCATAAATATAATAAGGGGCATCCTGAACTTGCTACAGATATCTGTAAATGAGATGGAGAGTGTGTACGAGTTGCAAGAGGTATGGGATTTTTATTTATTTATTTATTTTGTCTTTTCAGATTCTAAAATGACTCATTTTAAGAACAAACATTAGAGTATTAGAATCATGTGTTGTTGTTTTTACATGGGAAAGTGTCCCCCAGGGCTTGTTCCTGTGAACCACTTAATTGCTTTTTAATCACTTGATTACTTAGCAATTAATGACTTGCATTTGAACAGAAGTGAGCTAACTCCGTCATGAGCATTGTGTCCAAAATTATGAGTGGTGCTGCAAAAGCTCTTTCTGTCATGTTTGATTTATCATGGCTTATTCGTACATTAAATGTGATGCTGTAATGATCTAGTGATGAACATGAATCAGCATGCAGAACTATAGGGTTGGAAGAGATGCAAAGGACATCCTGCCAAACTTCCTAGGCCAGCCTTCCTTTATCTGGTATAATTCAGGTGTTTTGGAGAACTGCCGTTAGCTGCAACCAGGATGGCCAGTGATCAGGGATGATGGGAGTTGTAGTCCAAAATATCTGGAGGGCACCAGGTTAGGGAAGATTGTCCCAGACAATGTCCTTAACCAACATCCCTTTCGCAATCTGCCATGCCAACTATATTAGAGAGTGCCAAAAGTAATGTGCTACTCCACACATTTTCTAAATTAAGGAACTTCATTGTCTGAGTAGCGCAAAACATCTGTGTAGCTTGTGATGTGAGATTATTGCATCACATGCAAATTTGATCAAGAAGCTACTACACACCTCAGGTTTCTAGCTATATGTTGTTTAGTAGTCTTAGTCGTGTTCGACTCTCCGTGACCTCATGAACCAGAGCATGCCTTGGAAACTCTCACTTTCTTCTCAAAGCTTCTCCTTTTTCATGTCCATGGAGTTTTCTTGGCAAAATACTGGAGTGGTTTGCCAGTTCCTTCTCCAGGTGGATCACATTTAGTCTAAACTCTTGGCTATTACCTGTCCGTCTTGGGTGGCCCTGCACGGCATAGCTCATAGCTTCTTGGAGATATTCAAGCCCCTTTGCCACGACAAGGCAGTGATCCATGAAGGGGTTCCAGAAATAAACATATATGTAGTGATCACATATGATGAGTGGCTTTCACATTGACCAATGAACTTTCAGACCTTGAAGATGAAAGCAAAATCATCCTAATGAGTTACATCTGGGGATGGGGGAGAATTCAACATAGGTTTGTTGCATAAATTATGCCTTGTCCACAATTGCAGATAAATTGATTTCAAATGAAAGCTTTCTCCAGATTGGGAACAATATCACTTTCCCCAAGTTGCACCCATCTCTGGTACCTCAAGAGAACCACGGGTGAAGAAGAACATCAGAAATGAAATAATTTCCTTCCCACATAGTCTATCTAAATATCTGTTGCCCTGCATTGTCCATGCTTACCTACTCCCATCCTGAAAACATATGACTTTACTCACTTCACTTTGAGGATCTTAGTGTGCCTTGTTCATTCCTGATTTCTCCTTTCAACAAACTGTAACCTAAATTATGTGGGTTAATAGGAAGTGAGGGAGACAGTTATGTAGGACCCCACATTGCTATGGTGCACGAGACTTTCTGATCTTCCTAGGACCTAAGATTTTGTGATTTCATTGTTGTCCATTGCTCTTTGCAGGATGGAGTTGGAGGAACTTGCCTCACCAAGTACATTGTCCAGGAGGACAAGGCCAATAATATAAGCACCATTTCCCGAACCAAAGACCTCAGCAACTGCACAAACAAAGTTGTGAAGAACATTGGAATGGCTTATGTCCGACCTTGTCCTACATGTCCTTTGGTAAGGAGCCTTAACAGCAGCCATTGATGTAAATATTCACAACGGAGGTTGCTTCAAATTGTATAAACCAAGTTAATTTTAAAATAACTTGATATAAGCAGTTTATTTGTCCTTCTTAGAACATCACAAACACAAGAGGGGCTGTGGCCTTCAACTACCGACTAAAATACATGGATACCGGAGCCCTGATCACACACGTTGACTCCCGGCAGGTGTATACTATCTCCCCATTCAATGAAGTTGGCAGTACTGCTGTTATGGACGCAAGGTATGTCTGACACGGTGGTACAATCAGAGCAAGGGACAAGCATGTCACCATAATTGTGGATTGGTTTGCACATGCATGCACATCACTCTATTGGCACATGATTAGGCTGTGCTTGCTGACTGGTAGCTGAGTATGGGAAACCCTTCAAAAATGTTGTGTCTAAGGTGATGTCAGGGGATATGCAAGTGTTTGGAGTGTTTGATCTGTGATGGCTGCAGCATCACATGAAAATATCACTTCATTCTGTGGTCAACAAGTGATGACAACATTAAAGATATGGCAGCTCTCCAATGGTCAGCTGATTTTCTCTTGAAGTGAGAGAACTGTCAAGGACTGCCTCTCTTCATATAAACCGTCCCAGACTCTGAGTTCATCATTCCCTTCTGCGTGTGGCTCCTCCATGCGAGGTCCGGAGGGTGACAGCATGAGAACGGGCCTTTTTTGCAGTGGCTCCCCATTTGTGGCCTGCTCACCCCAGGGACCATCATTATATATTTTTAGGTGCCAGGCAAAAACGTTCCTCTTCAACCAGGCCTTGGGCCGGTTAATATTTATATCCTTTTAATTGTGTCTGTGTTGCTGTTTTGGTTAAATTATTTACTTGTGTTTTACCTTGTATTTTATTCTGTCAACTGCCCTGAGATCTTCTGATGAAGGGCAGTAATATATAATCAGTGTTTGATGCAATGCTGGGTCAAGAATGCTGCCTTGAAGCAGATCTTATAGGGTTTGAAACAAGAGTCTTTCCCAGTCCTACCTGGATTGAACCCAGGACTTTCTCCATGTGAAGCATGAGATCTACCATTGAGGTGCATGTACAGGTTGTAGAATCCTAAACTGACCAATGCTTTGAGCCCTCAGACTGGGCACCATGGTGACGTTGAACATGGGTTTCTCTCAGTCAAAGTGAAGGCATTCCCTTTCTGTCAGAATCTATAGACTTCAACCTTAATCCTTCTTCTCAGCGTTAATACATGAATTTATTTCTTACCCCATCCAGACAAAACTTGACTTTGATTGAAACAACCACCAACCAAGACAAAATGCCAGGGAACTTGCTGCAAAACTACGGAAATATTCATTATCAGTTTCCAGAAGACCTTCCGCAGATGGCTCTGCACCTAATAAAGACCGATAACCCTGAGCCACGGGTGAGACGTTTTGCAACAGAAAATGAATGGAAGGCCTAGAAAATGAATCTAGATAGTCAAGGAGGGAATATAACCAGTTCCTTTCACCCTCTGTTTACCTTATAGATGGTGAAAATGCTGGAGTGGCTAATTCAGGAGAGCCAGCTACAACTCCATCCAGAAACTCCAGCCAAGTTCTTGGAACTTATTGAACTTTCCCGAGCAGTCACCCTTGAAGATCTTGAATCTCTCTGGAAACAAATTTCAGATAGACAGCTATACAGGTATTTGATGCTGTTAATGTGCAACCCATTTTTTTAGTTGGCATGGCCAGCTCTAGGTGTGAGTGAGGCCTCAGTGTAGTGCCCTCTGGTGGGTCCCTTCCTCTGTGCACTGCCAGTTCTTACTTGACTCGAATGGGTGGTTGGAGGTCATCATGGGTGCTCTGTGCAATTTTAAGCGACTGAAATGGTGGCTTACTAGTCAGCAGAGTGCTGGAAAAAGAGGGGACCAAGCCAACCATCAAAGGTGGGCTCCGCTGGGGCACTGGAAGTTGTCCAAGGATGCCAGGTGATTATGCTGGACCCCACTAGTCAGGGGAAACAGAAGATGATGATCTCTCACCTTGCTTTACAGGCGCTGGCTATTGAGCGCAGTTGCTGTAGCAGGAACCACCAATACGTTCACGTTCCTGAAGCAAAGAATTCAAGAAGAGTCTCTCAATTCCTTGGAGTCTGCTCTCACTCTTACTTTGGCCTTCCATTTAACAAAAACCAGTAGCCTTACATTAAAAGCGGCAGCAGTAAGTATACTGTTTAATGTTACCCACTTCCCTAAGCAGTAGGGAGCTTCAGAGCAGCATTTTAGTCTCAGTTTTTCTTCTGCCTTCAGTGAAAAAGATCACAAGAGTAAAAAGCTTGCTTTTCTTTTGAATAAATGATATGCAATCAGTTTTAGTCAGTTTGTAATCTCTCGACTTTTTCGAGGTGGTTAAAGCGTTTGAATAATCTTGAGCCTCAGATATTGAGATTTACCTCAGAATTAATATGCTCAGCAGCCCTAAACAAATTACCCAAAATAATGACATTGTTTCAATGCTGTGTGTAATCCTTTTGTTCCCATGCGGCTAGTGTTTCTTCACAGTATCATTTTCTACCTTGTTTTTTGCACTTGCTGTCCTTATTTGCTGACACTACCATTTGATACAATTGGTAGTGGCGATGACCCAGATGATTTTGTTTATGGGGTCCATGATGTCATCATAGCGGTGTGACATCATTGGTTATTACGCCCCATGTGATCTTGCTTCAGGTTGCATAGGGAAACAAGAGCAAATCAGTGAGGTCAAGCAGAAGAAGTAAAGTGGTGCTGAAACGGACAGCGTCAAAGCAATATATGTTTTTGTTGGGTGTCAGAATAGGGTGTGCTTTTGACATTCTCAGGAATAAATATGTAATGGGACCAGAAGTTGAGATTTAAACTATTGCACAAGGCCCGTCTGTGTAGTAAGGCTTATAGATAGCAAGATGATTGGTTTTATCATCATCATCATCATCATCATCATCATCATCACGTGTCTTTCATCCTTCAGTCAAAGTTACAACAATTTAAAAAATTAAATTAAAAATTATTTTAAAAGCTTACAATTACAAAAAAAAAAGCAATCGGAAGCAATAGGGTGGTTCTGAAAACACACATCTCAGGTGTCAATGGCCAGGGTAAAGGAGGTGTGTCTTCAACATTTGCCGAAAACATTTGCTGGTTGCACCTCTATGGAGAATTTCAAAACTTAGGAGCTGCCACAGAAAATGTCCTCTCCCAGGTCAGCACTATCTAAGCTTCTGAGGGCTGTAGAACTACTTAGAGCAGGGCATCTGTAGGGAAGGAGGTGGTGCTTCAGGTGATTTGGGGGTCTGAGAAAATTGTAGGAAGGGCTGAAAAATCTTTACAGTGTGTCATTATTTTTGGTTTCAAGCTGTAATTCTCTGTACCAGAGTTATTAATGTAATAATTTTTGTAAGCCTCCTTGAGCTCTGGGAAAAGTGGGTCAGATATATTTCAAACAAACCAATGGTTCTAGCAAATATCCACATTACATTGTCTTTGTTTTGGCTTCTGCAGGATCTGATTACCTCTCCTGGAGTTCAGAAATCCTCAGCGCTTCGCATCGTTGTTGACTTAGGATACGGCGCCATGGTAAACAGGCACTGCACTGACTTCCGCCCCTGCCCTGCTGAAATTCTTCAGGTAACAAATAAGTGTTCACATTTCCTTAAAGTGTGCAAAAACCTGTCTGCAGATTGGCGCCTTGGGTTGTGGGAATTTGATTGAGACCCTGGCGTTCACACATCTTTTTTTTTCTTTTTTACTTTACAAAGTTGTTATTGTACTTCACCAGATTTACAGTAAATTTAAGAATGGATTCCAAATATCATTGAATTTGTCCATGGCAAGTCTGCGTTTATATGCAAGTTGTTCATATATTGCAAGTTTGTACAAGTCTTCAATCCAATCGTAGAAGGGGTCACATTTTTATTTTTCCAGTTCATCAGTAAAAGGTAAAGGTAAAGGACCCTCGGACGGTTAAGTCCAGTCAAAGGCGACTATGGGGTTGCAGCATTCATCTCGCTTTCAGACCGAGGGAGCTTTCCATGTCATGTGGCCAGCATGACTAAACTGCTTCTGGCGCAACGGTACACCGTGATGGAAACCAGAGTGCATGGAAATGCCATTTACCTTCCCGCTGGAGCGGTACCTATTTATCTACTTGCACTTTGACATGCTTTTGAACTGCTAGGTTGGCAGGAGCAGGGACCGAGCAACGGGAGTTCACCCCGTTGTGGGGATTCGAACCGCCGACCTTCTGATCAGCAAGCCCAAGAGGCTCAGTGGTTTAGACCACAGTGCCACCCGCATTTCAATTCATCAGTATCAGTCACTTTGCTGTGGTAAGGGCACAGAGAGTCCACTCATATTGTCCTTTTGTAATGTCCCATGTCCTGGCTTTCACACATCCTAAATATCCCAAAGCAGCTCTCGTCTCCAAATGTTCATGTGCATTCTGAGAGAAAATGTGTTGGGTTTTTTCCCTAATAGGGATTCAGGTTGTGAGTTTTATCTGGATGAACTGCTAGTTGTTTTGCTGTTCTAGAGGTCCGGTGCATTCCACATAGGCAAACATCACCCCTGAGCTTGCTAGGAAAGATCAGCAACTGAACGATTAACACAAGACCCTTGTTCTGTTTCCAGCCTCTCCATGATCTTGCAGCTGGTGCAGCCAGCGAAGGACACGAGGAAGACATGGTGCTGGCCTTGAAGGCCATGGGCAACGCAGGAGAACCAGCCAGCATCAATTACATCAAGAAGTTCTTGCCAGGGTTTTCATCTATGGCTGATGCTTTGCCAGAGAATGTCCAGACCGAGGCAGTACTAGCCTTGAGGAAAATAGCAAGGAAGCAAGCCCCAGAAGTAAGCAAAGTCATTCTTAACCAAATAAACGGGACGCAGAGCAAATGTCAGGTGTAATCTAAGATAGGAGCCAGGAAGCATGCACATTAATGTAGGGCACTGAACCTGGGTTATCAGCAAACGGATGCCGTGCGGTGCAAATTATTTTGCTAAAAGTGTATTTGCTTAGCAAAGGATCCTCCCAAGGACACATGAGAGGCGTTCACTGGGATGGTTACGTGGCCTTCTGAGAGACCCTTTCCTACCCTCTCTCACAGAAGGGTAACATGGCGGCAAGCCATTGCAAAAAGGCATTTAACTGCTTGTGTCACAGGCGAACTTTTAATCTCTGAATTGCATCCGAAGTGTCAAATCATGGGCTGGTACAACAGTACCAATTTATACAAAACACCGCAGCTCAGATGTAGGATGGTCCTATAATTGACTATTATATATATGCAGTGCTTTTTTCTTTTTTAAAAAAATGTTTAGGGATACTCTCATTTTGACTCAAGCAAAGCACTATTTTATAGTTCAAATCAGGAAAAATAAATACAGTAAATGGACAAAAGTACAAAAATTCACAAAATGTTTAGGGGTATGCGTCCCCCTGCATCCCACCAGTAAAAACCCCCACTGTATATATGTGTGTATATTCTCCAAAGTTTGCAAATCAGTTCTCCAGCCACATCATGTGTACAAAAATGATTATTCTGGGGATAAAGTGTGCATAAAAATGCATAAATTCATGGAAATCACATGCAAAAATGCATTCATTTAGGGGAAATTGCTCTGCAAAATTTGTATATTAGGCAAAATGCCACACAAACATGCATATTAGGAGAAATTTGCACTAAAATGCTGGTAGATTTTCACATCACGATGTGGAAATTGTGGAGATTGGGAAAACGTGAAATTGACAAATTCACCCATTTCTAGTCATAAGGCCGCTTCCTTTACTGGTACATAAATTATCGTTTAACTTGTGGCATTGTCCTTTTTCTCTACAGGTGCGGGAAATTCTCTTTCAGATCTTTGCAAACAACTCTCTTCCTTCTAAAGTCCGGATGGTGTCCTGTGTTGTTTTCTTTGAAACCAAACCTGCTGTCCCTCTAGTGACAGCTTTGGCCAATGTCGTGCAAAGGGAGAGAAACCTGCAGGTTGCCAGCTTTGCCTATTCGCACATGAAGGTGTTGGCCATGGGCAAGATTCCACAGCTCTATGACCTGTAAGTAGAAGGAGAACTACAAACAAGGGAGCCTAGTAAACCAGCACAGCATCAAGAGTTACTGGAGCTCCATTGGCCTGGTTGCAAAAGCCCTGCGCAAGCAATTGGTTCACACCTCTGGCTGTTTGGAAGGGAAGGGTCTTTCAGAAAGAGAGAGAGAAATAGGGTCAGAGAGAGACGATTGGTGATCATTCACTTTTTTTTTTACTCTGGTCCCACCACCAGCATGCAGCCCCCCAAATGTTACACCCCAAGGGAAAGCGGCCTTCAACAGAAATAAGGTTCTACATCCTTAACCGACACAGTCAGCCCACCCTATGTGGTTGGATCCTGAATTGATTTCCCACCTGCACAGCATCCACTCATCAAAAAGCAGGCCAGGGAGTCGCACCGGACGCATAGCCAAGAAAGGCACCTTCTCAAAGTCTGGTGAGCAGTTGCCCAGCTTTGGGAAGGAGGCATGAGGGCTCAGACAGGGCCCTAGAGCCCTCCTTCCTCCTTCCCAAAGATGGGCAAGCACTTACAGGCCTTTGGGAAAGACGTGAGAGTGCTCTAGGACCCTGCCAGAACCTCACGCGTCCTTCCCAAAGCCTGGCTTAGGCCAGCGCTACAAGGTCTGGGGGGAGGGCATCATGTGGCCTTGCACAGGGCAGCATGTGACCAAGATCCGCCCCTGAGCAGGCCCCATGTGACTAGGAGAACCTTTAAACTCCACTTGGGTCTTTAAAAACAAACAAAAAACAACATGGAGGTTTTGATTCCCCTCTTCATAATAAGTAAACATCTTCCTGAAAGTTGCTAAGTCTATTAAAGGTAAAGGTAAAGGGACCCCTGACTATTAGGTCCAGTCATGACCTACTCTGGGGTTACGGCGCTCATCTCGCTTTATTGGCAGAGGGAGCCAGCGTACAGCTTCCAAGGTCATGTGGCCAGCATGACTAAGCCGCTTCTGGCGAATCAGAGCAGCGCACGGAAACGCCGTTTACCTTCCCGCCAGAGCAGTACCTATTTATCTACTTGCACATTGGCGTGCTTTCGAACTGCTAGGTTGGCAGGAGCAGAGACCGAGCAACGGGAGCTTACCCCGTCGCGGGGATTCGAACTGCTGACCTTCTGATCAACTAGTCCTAGGCTCTGTGGTTTAACCCACAGCGCCACCCGCGTCCCACGAGGAGCTAAGTCTATTGCAGTGCCTTAAATATAGTGCTTTTTTCGGAGGGGTACACATACCCCTAGACATATTGTGAACCTAAGTTTGGCCTCATTGAAGGAAAATGAGAGTACCCCTAAACATTTTTTAAGAAAAAAAGCACTGCTTAAATA